>NC_056748.1:178755028-178757528 GCF_019279795.1 Protopterus annectens
TATCCACTAACCCTAACCCAAACCCTAACCCTAAGGTCCGACACTACCGCACAGTTACCCTACCCGTACCCTAACCCTAACTCACTTAACCCACCCCTACACCTAAAGACTGTCACTATCGCACACTTAACCTACCTGCACCCTAAACCTAACTCACTTAACCCACCCCAAAACAAAAAGCCCGTCACTATCGCACACTCGCCCTAACCGCACTCTAAACCTAACTCACTTAACCCATCCCTAAACTACAGTCCATCACTATCACACACTTACCTTACCCGAACCCTACCTCCGACACTACCACACACTCACCTTTCCCACACCCTAACCCAAAATCCCACAATATCGCACACTTACCTGACCGCTCCTAACTCCGTCACTATCGCACACTTACCGAGTCGTGCTCACACGTTACCCTTGTCGGTCTTTCGGCTGTCGGCAAATCACCTTTTCGGTCAACTTACCTGTCAGTCATTTCGTCTCCGTCTTCCGCTCATCGGTGAAGTGTCGTTTCGGTAAAGTAAAGTGGACCCATATATATATATTTACATATACACACACAGACACACACGCATATATATATATATATATATATATATATATATATATATATATATATATATGCATATATATTAGAAACATGTCTGCTGTTTCTGTATATAACTGAAGTATATAGATTAGAATTATGACAATATCAGGTCATATATGTAAATAAGCATACGTAGGATTCCTAGTGGTCTGTAGTAAGAAATACAAGTGGTACAAAAGGGCAAGAGGGTCAACAGACTACAAAGTACGGGATGATATGTTTAATACTGGATAATGATAAAACCTAGAAGAATTGAAAAAGTACCTTGGGAGGGGTGCCTGACAGAGAATACATGATGTCTGCTACATGAAGTGGCAATACACACAGGATAGGCTATAGATAACAATAGGCCTTTACAAGATGTAAAACTCAGTGTTTAATGAAAACTGTTTACTGAAATGGGCACAATTACCATTTGACTATGCTGAAGTGATTATTATTTACATGAAGACAAGAGGATAGAAAGTCAGATTTGGATAAACGAGGTAGCATGCTGTGAAGGTGCAAACAATAGCACAGGTATTATAGCAATTAACACCTGGAAATGGTGTCTGATGGGCCTGAGCAGCTTCAGAGATTTCTTTCTTGGGAATCACACCCAATGGAGAGAAACATGAAAGATATGAAAATACTTCTGATGCTGGTGGAGACATCAGGTCTACTACATGCAGTTGGAATGGACATAAATGGGGCTGTGCAGAACAAAAGGTCTGCTAAAAATGCAGACAGATAAGTATGGGAATAGAGGTCAGTGAAATGGTTCCAACCAGTGTCAGAATATGGCTGTGTAATTATTTAAAAAAAGACAACAAAAGAGAGGTGAGTGAGGATGAAAGAGACAGCATGCGGTGAGGGCAACATCAGTATCACTAAACTATGAATGCTTTGAGCTCTCAGAGGGAATTGATGGGCCCGAGTCTGCCAGGATGTGCATTAGGTGGGTCTCACACACAAAAAGAAGTAGAGCTGTGTGATATGCACATGTAGGAGAACCTGATGAGTGACTGTGGATAAAGTCTGTAGTAGGATGCTGAAATACATATTCCACAGGAAAATATCTAAACACAGAGGTAGCTATACTGGTAACCTTTAAAAGGCATAGTAAAAGTGGGTAAATTAACACTAGATGAGATGACAGGAGATGCCATATCAACCATGAGATCGGACGCAAACCGACTGAAAAGAGTACAGTGGCACATACCTACATTTGACTAGGTGTTCTGCAAGCATGTGTTATTCCAAGAAGGCAAACCAGTGGAACACAACTTCTTGTTGACATCTGCATGGAGTCATCGGATCATCAGAAGTTAATAGGCTATTGGTCCTGAGCGCCCTACAAGCCGAGGCAAGAATTTAGCCCATCTTCTGTCAAGTGAGCACCCTGTGTCAGTTTGATTTTATGATAAGCAATGCAAAAAGATACTTTCTTATTGAGTTATTAGTTAGATTTGTGCACCAAGAAAGTAGCTTGGTCCTGAAAAAGCCCATTTTTCATAGCAGGCCCAGGGAAAAAAAGCTACTACAAGAACATGGATGTAGATAAACTTAAGCAATAACTGGTACAGTAGTAGAAACAGTGTTATACATAGTGATTACAGTAATTTATACAAAATGTATACATAAAAGTAGGAATGTAGCTGGTTTGAGTATAGTAATATAGACATAATAGCAGTATATTTAGTAGATTGCCAGCTGAATGCATTCATAGAGGTATAAATAGAGCTGAACCAATCAGCCTTATTATACCATTATTGCACTGAGACAGAACAATGTCAGTCACATTGTCATAGACAGCAAATTATTTAACTTGCTCCTACTGTGATATTTTCCATAGCAGTTAAATGCATATGCTAAATTTTGGCTCTTCGAGTGAGTGGTTGCCCACCTGTAATGGCTACCTTATAAGCAACT